>NC_079223.1:39809347-39849347 GCF_029633865.1 Lampris incognitus | reverse complement strand
AAAAAGCCGGAGTACACTAGAGGTGCAGTCTCTCTGTGTGACTCCGTCACCCCGGCAAGCTCAGTCTTGTCACAGCTGCAGTCACACCGCTGGCCCCCACATTACATTACAAAGAATTACAGACATTTTCATTATGAGTCTGACAGAGAAACTGGTCTTGGGAGAGTGGCTTGGCTCTGTCTGACGGGCCTGCTGGTTGTGGGGGTTGCTGGGAATGGGCTTTCAGACCACATTTGTTATTTATTGTTAATTTCCTGCCACGTAATCATCCAAAAATGCAAACTGACTGCCGCAAAATTAAGCAGAAAATTAACTGGCCTCAGGTCACCGAGGATGCGGGTGTTTGCCGTGCCCAGCTGATCGGCGCTCGTGTTCTCTCTAATTTACTGAGCATGCATCGCTGAGCCTGCGGCCTGAGCACAGACGTGTGCGAGCCAAAGTCAGAAACAAAGAGTGCGAGAAAGAGAGGGAGGGAGCTGAGAGAGAGAGAGAGAGAGAGAGAGAGAGAGAGAGAGAGAGAGAGAGAGAGAGAGAGAGAGAGAGAGAGAGAGAGAGAGAGAGAGAGAGAGAGAGAGAGAGAGAGAGAGAGAGAGAGAGAGAGAGAGAGAGAGAGATTTGGTTGTAGAGATACAGAGTTAGATCTCAATGGGAGGACACAAAAGTGAGGAAGACCAAGTGCAGCAGGAAAGTAGAGAGAGAACCAGAGAGGCAGAAAAGAGAAGAGAGAGAGGGAGGGAGGGAGGGAGAGAGAGCGAGAAAAGAGCAGGCCATAGGGCAGGTAAGTTAGTTTGTTTGTTTGTTTTGGGTTTTTTTTCAGTAAGAGGAGGCAATTGAGTACAGAAGACATCCCCTGGCCGGGGCTGAATATCTGAGGAGTCACTCGTGCACGTGGCCCCATTAATAATGGATGGCCCTCAAGCCTGCAGCAGATGGGCTCAACAGCTTCAGCCCTGGCTCCAGCACTTCAAGAAACCCTTGGTGGGGCCGCTGCCCAGTCCAGCTAGTCACAAGGGGAGAAGTGGAGCTCCTGAAAATAGCGAAACGAGCCCAAGGGAGAAGGGGAACCTGGGCCTTCCTGTTTTACTGACAGATGGCTCCACACATTTGGAACAAATAGTGGGAAGCGACTGGGCCGTTCTGTCGCAACGCACACAATATTCTTCCGTAAGCAAGAAAAGTCAGGAGCCTGACAGGCACAGACAGTGAAGATGCAAGCGTAAGCGGGTGGGCGCGGGGGGGGGGGGTCGGGGTTGGGGGCAAAGGTCATTGATGCGGATAATTTGTTGAGCGCACAGGGTGTTGCGTGCTATGCGGTAAACCAAGTCACTGAGTAGCACAGTTGTTTAGCATCTGGAGTTTGGGTGTCAGGAGGGGGTGTTATTCTCATGCGCTCTTCTTTTTTTTTCTGGGCAGACGGTGAGAGGGGAAACACGGATGTGTTGGCGGGGGGCTTCTGCAAAAATGAAAAAAAGAAAAAAAATGGATTCCTGCATTCACCCACAACACTTGTGTAGGCATGTGGAAACTAAAACGCGCCGAGGATATTCAGGAAGTTGTTTGCTGAAATTCAAAGCGCCACTGTTTGTCCTCTATATTTTGAATTGCAAGATTTGGAAAGCAGACTGTTTCAGGGTATTTAGGTGGAAGCTGAACTTAAAGGAAGACTGCGTCCGTAATTCCCCACACC
The DNA here is from genome assembly GCF_029633865.1 of Lampris incognitus. Classification (NCBI taxonomy): domain Eukaryota; kingdom Metazoa; phylum Chordata; class Actinopteri; order Lampriformes; family Lampridae; genus Lampris; species Lampris incognitus. Next base: position 39,847,660 of record NC_079223.1, on the reverse strand, counting down.
GAAATGCTACAAGGTTTGCGTTGCGCGCTACAAATGGCAACGGTAGAAGCAGCAGGACGAAAGATTTCTCAGAAATAACAATCGCTGCTGTCAGTATTTTCACGAGGTTTACGTCAAAAGCAACATTTGAACGTTGTCAGCAATGGGAGGCGACGCATTTTCAGGCTCTAATCAGCAGGATTCATTGGTGGAGCGCACTTGCTGGGGTCAGGTGTTTTTCTCTCTGGGGTTACCCTGCGCATTGGGATCAGCGGCGCATGAGACTTTTACGCTTACGGACTGGAAAAGTTCTGGTTTGAGCACGTCAAGTGAGGAAGAGACAGGAAGAGGCTTGTGGGTTGACAAAATCGTCAGTCCCTCGTGTGTATTCGCGCGCGCGCGCGCGCGCGCGCTGTTGGTGAACGAGGGCGTCGGGGGGGGGGGGGCGCAAACCAACACCAGGGAGCAGGGCGGAGATGAGAAACAGAGAAACCGTTAACCGATACTGCGGACCACACCAGCAAGCTTTGGATCCCAGAGGCTGGTGTGCGTCTACGCACAGATACGCAGGTCATCGCCACCGCTGGGGTTGAGCTGAAACGGTGGTTTTCAAAAAAGAACGCCTTAATTCACAGAACGATCAGTGGGACTCACGCTCACACACACACACACACACACACACACACACACACACACACACACACACACACACACACACACACACCAGTAAGTAAGTTATGACTTTTTGATTAATGCAAATTAGGGATGTCTCTGGCGTTCAATAGCAGTAAAAACGTTTTGTTTGCGCAAAACAAAAACAAACAAACAAATCCATACATATGTCATGTGTATGCCCGTATCTGTTGTCTGTATGGGAATGGCTGAAGAAGTCCAGGCACTAAAACAATACTTTATAGAAAAAAAAAGTAATTCAAGGCAGTTGAAGACAACATTAAAAATATTATTACATCAGATAGGGAATGTATTTTTAACTTATATGTTTGTGTTTGTTTTTATACAAATCTACATTTATACCATTTAAAGTACACAGAACGTGTCGATGCAGTAACGTGAGCTGAGCCATGCCATTACGGATAAACCGAGCATACAGCCAAACTACCCACAATATAGAAAGAAAAAGCAATTTAATATGAATTATATTATATATACTTCAACTTCTGCATGATAGTTAGATTTGCATTTCAGCCATCAGAAAGTTAGCTTTCAACCAGTGCAGCGGATAAATGAGTCAGTCATTAGCCGTCACAGCCCATCAGTTTATAAGAAATAATAAACCCGTCCAGTTCTCCCTTATCAACCACGAGGGAAAGACATTGTCCCACATTACCATGTAGTAATGCGATGCGTGGCCACCTTTGTTCAACTCAGATAAATATGCGTATTGAGATTCTCATCAGTAATTCATGACATGTGTGGGTATTAGTGGGTCGATGAGCGGATGTGTTATAAGGTGGGGGTTAGGGCGGGAGGAAAGGTGCGTTGGAAAGAAGTTTCCTTCATTTGCATCTGATACACTTCACTACTCTGGTATTCAGACAGTACGATCATTTTAATAACTGTCTGTCTTCCCGCTGTCTCCACTGGCAACAGAGACAGGTGATGTGTCCACGGACGTGGACGTGCAGCACGTTCTGCTGAAAGTTAGAAATGGATCTTTCTTCCACGTGCAACGCGTTTTTCAGGCTTGTTTTTTTTTTGTTCTTTTTTTTGTTTTTGGCAAAGTGGCCTAGCTAAGTTTACTTGCGTGTGTGTCAGGTATGACCAGGACTGAAGTATTCTGAATTTTTGTGCGAAGACTTTTAGGCGTTTTTTCTTCTTCTTCTTTTTTATAGGAAGTGCAAAATCTGCATCGGTATCTGCTCAAACACCACCTGAAGATTTGATTTGAATAATAGCGACACATCTTTGGATTACATCGCACCAGAAAAAAAAATTCCACCATGAATATGAATATGAACACGCAAATTGTGGTCTTTTCAGCCCCCCACCCCCACCCCTCCAAGAAAAAAGGGGAATCTGATACGCCTTGTTACTAAAGACTTAACTTAAAAGCCCAGGTTGTATCACATTATTTCCTCACATAAAGTTTAGTATCTGGATGTTGGCACGAATCGAACATGTTTTTCTTTCTTTCTTTCTTTCTTTCTTTCTTTCTTTCTTTATATCCACGCACGAGCTGGGCAAGTAGCGTGACCGAGACTGCCGCGTGAAGACATGAACACAGATACGATAAACACAGTAAATATACATTTAAATGATATCATAATAATAATATTAATAATAGTAATAACAATAATGATAATAATAATAATAATAATGATAATAATACTAAAAACATTAGTTAGTAGTCTGCGTCGTTATTTCCTACTCAAGTCAGCGTCACAACTCGTTCACGATCTGTTTTTGTCTTTTTAACTGCATCACATTGTGGATCTAAAAGGCAAAGTGTGCACAGGCTCAGTCGCAAAGCTTGCTGCGAAGTTTGACACTTTAGAAAACTTTGTAGAGGAACTTTTAGCAGAAGCGTGAAAAGTAGCGCTTCGACTGTGCACATGCGCTGCAACAGGTGCACCGCCTGTGTAGAGGCGGACTAGAGGGGGGAAACGGCGAAATATAGTACCAGCCTGAAGAACTCGCGTATGGTTTGATGTGGTTTGGTAATTAACTAGCTTTTTCTTCTTAAAAAAACACCAAAACAAAACTTCACTGACCGATGAATAAATATCCATCAGCTTTCCAGTGAAGACGCATGGAAAATTGGGATCGCGCCTCTATTTCCACCCCCCCCTTAAATGGTGACTATTCAATAAAACTGAAACTAAACAAGTTGGTCTTCGTGCTGGAATTGTAAATAAATATATATATATATGCTATCTAAGTCTACGCAGCGCGTGTGAGACCGTTATGTGAGCGCGGGCTGCTCAGAGCGCGGCAGGATCCGACGCACCTGCGCCGAAACTAAGGACGGCGTTTTCCAGTCAGGCGCAGATGATCGCCCCGCTCGCGTCGACACAAAACGCGACATTTCCCGGAGCTTAACGCGGGGAACGCGAAAGTACACAGCGGGTTATGAATGAGAAGCACGGCGGAAAGCGGCTATCGTTAGTATTGCTATGGGGTTTCGGTTTTTTTTTTTTTTTTTTTTTACCTGCTATTCCTTGAGTTTGCAAAATGAAGTTCTTCCAACTCTCCCCAGCTCCATGTGCTGAAGTGCGAAGCGCCGCGGCGGCCCCATGGAGCTGCGCCCTCGGTCCCTCCCCTCTCCACTGCACTTCCTCGTTCCAGCCTAACATGTCTTATTATGCCTCTTCTCTGGTCGCCCCGGGCATTTTTTGCTCGCTTTTTATCCGGAGGCCCGTCTCTGCCCGGGGAGTCAGCCGATGATGCACCAAGTCCCTGGCACTTGCTTCGTGTCGTGCCAATAAAAGCTGACACCCAGTAGACCATCACTGGCAGCCATGCATGAGATGGGATGAGGCGCCGGGCGCGGGAGACCGGACCATTCATTGCTTATTTATTTATTTATTTATTTCTCACCGGGTGACTGATGGGGGGGGGGGGCTCCTCACTTGCACATGGGCAGCACCCCACCCACCCCCCAACAACAACCACCACCACCACCTCTGTCACCTGTATTGGCACACTGAAAACAGTCCATGAAATTAACGCGACTGTTTTCTTTCCCAAATAATGAGAATTTTTTTTTTTTTTTTGGTGTGTACTTTTAATTTTTCACTCCATTTTTACGGGGCTCCAGGCAGCAAATTTAAAAAAAATGGGGGTGGGGGGGGTCATTTGCCCCTCCAAAATGTGACTTTTGTATTATGATTCTGAGCACGGGATACCTTATGAAAGCTTTCTGTGCCTGCCAGGACACTTTACTTTAATCTGTTGGTCTTGTTCTGTGTGTGTGTGTGTGTGTGTGTCAAAGAGGATTACTGGGATGCTGAAGTGTTTCAGTGTGTATTGTATTTGTATTGGGGTTTGTTTTTTTTTTTGTACTTTTGTCAAATTCACTGTAAAAAAAATTTTTTAAATACTAATGTCACTACCAAACTGACATGATGAATAAATGAATTTCAATTAACTTCAAGATGTTATTACCGTGACAATAAAAACATGTGGATAAATTACACTATATATGTTATAGTCTACTAACGCTTGTAATTTAGTAGAATGCTCAACAAAGGTTTGGAAATTTCAGGCTTAAAAAAAACCTTTTTGGGGTGGATTGTACCCCCCCCCCGACACATAAGCAGGTCTCTAGTACCGTAGATGTCTCTGAATCCTGCTTGTCCACTTTATTTTTCTGTTTTCATAACTCCCTGATTGGGAATACAAGTGTACCGTCCGTGTCCTGAATCTATGACGGTGGTCTACACCAGTAAGCTCCTGCAGGGAGTGGTCCCTCATCCCTTATCAGGAAAAGTGTATACAAACAGTCGAAAATTACACCCAATGAAATCTGAATTCCCTCGTATTGCTGTTTGTACATAGGCCTGTAGTATGCATTACAAACCACCTGACACTGACTTGAAACCAAAATGCACACGCATCAGTAGCAGATAAACCATATCGAGCCGTCGCCTTACACACAACCTGACTCCCCTTCGATCTCCAGTGCTTCATCTGGCTGGGGGAGGATTGCTTTATGGCACCTCGGCCCACCTCCCGGCTATCTCATCCCTCATGCTGCTGGTACGAATACGACACACAAGAACTGGTGCACTCATGTGCGACACATAGCAGCAGCAGCAGCAGCAGCAGCGTGTGCGTGTGCGTGTGTGTGTGTGTGTGTGTGTACCAGAGCCTTTTTAAGTTTAATATCCCCCCTTCCACTTTTCTACCGCCAATTTTAAGAGTCAATCAAGTGCACAGTCTTAACTAGCTAACGCCATACACTAGTGAGCACCCAGACATGGTCTCAAACCATTCAAAAGAGGTATAAATTGTAGATTAATATTGATGGAAATACTAAATATATAATGAGCTATACCTCTGGTTTTACTAAAATAAATTGGCTGTCATTTTCAGACATGTTCTGTCATTATCATCCTATTTGAAATTCTGGTGGAGTGGGTCTTTGCTGGCTGCGAGTACGGTGTTTGCAGCCGAGTGGTGCAGCAGGAGCTAGTTGAGGGGGCGCAGCACATTTTGGTACGAGATGTAAACACAGACTTTACATCCCTGTATATTTCTATATAGAGATCATGTTGAAAGGTGGGTATAATTAACATGCCCAGGGTGTACTGTGGGTAATCACCCTCCGCCACACCGCGGCATGTTTTTTCCCAGTATCCCACTCTCCTCAGGCCCCACAGAGGGCTCTTATCTCAGGAGACGACGCTGGGCGCTTCAGATTGCTGAGTCACCTTTCGCAGGAGGCTGCCCTTATCTCTGAAGAAGCACAGCATTCGGGCAGTTGGTGCAAAATCAGGAAGATGCAGAGACGATACTTGCGGCCCAAAAGCGGGAGCACTTTGGGCCGCAAGTGTCGTCACTACGAGGCGGATCACAGTGGGATTTCTTGACCCCCTTCAAAAATAATCACTTTCTAAAGACTGTGGAAATGGCTGCTGAACGCAAAGCCGCACGGCCACAAGCGGTGTATTGGTTAAGTCGATCCGTGGCACCTCTCCTGAGGCCAGACGTGGGGAATTTTGGAGCCGAGATGTGACTAGGCACTATCAGCGCTCACAGACCTCTCCAATCGTCGCCAGCAGAGGACTGTGGTCTTCCATGGCCGAGAGATACCGGCCTGTCCCAGTGACACAGCAGCTTAACTTCATGTATGCTTCGGGCTCATTAACGTTTTGAGAGAAATTAGTCAAGATTCAACAGGGGGCTGAATGGATTTTGACCACCTTATATCACACATGGCTGATCTGCACAAGTGATTTAAGTTAAAGTAGCAGTGTGGACTGCAACTGTTCATGTAGGGCGTGCACACACTCTTCACAACATATTTGTACAGAATCAACAGGGTTTAAGAAAGACTGCATTATCCACCGTATGCAATTGTTGGCCGTGTGTCAAGCTAAACAAAATCTTGGAGTTGATCCACTTTTTTTTCTGGCAAGGCACGCTGCTGTAATTAATATCATTACCTGGTAGCGCTCATAACACCATCAGGCGGTGTAGCCAGTCAACTACTGAACAATAGATTCTGCCCGGGTCTTATTTCATGGATCTTTAAGCAGTATTCACCGTTTCACATTAGGAAGCATGAGCAGCATGTAACCCTTAATTGGTTTCAACACCTTAATAAGTCAAAGACGTTCAAGACTGATAATCACATTAAATAGTCCAATTTATCTGAAAAGTCAATTGGAATCTGAAAAACTCCCTTTCTGTAGGAATGCATTATGCTGTGGGGATGTCAGAGTAAATTAAATTTTCCCCCTGCACACTAAAGCATCAATTTCCTTATGGTAATTATCTGCTGGAATAGACGTGTCACTAGAAGGAGTCAGGCATGCTTGACATTTAGCCTTTTTATGGAGAGGAGATGAGTAAAAATTAAGATGAGGAACGAGAAATTAATCTCCAGCCAAGGCAGGCACCGAGAGATCCTGCAGGATAGCGATGGAACCAGTCATGATGTCTGCAACGCTGCGCTGAAAAAGACCCATTGATGAAATTCAGGGCTTTGTTGACTGGCCTGCTAAATTAGAGGAGGAGGAGGGTGCTGTCTAGTACGAGTTAAGGCACAAATAGAATTGTGATTGTCATGGGAAGGCATTGCAATAAAGACCTTTTACTCCGTTTACTGGTTTTAAATATCGTTAATGTAAAAATACCTCAATTTTCTGCATGCATATTCAATCATCTCAATCAATCAATTAATAACTTGATTTGTCCCCAGTGGGGCAATTGGTTATGCAGCAGTAGGATGCATGCATTTAGCACACAGGGCACATAAATACGCAATGAAATACACAGCCAATTAAAGGGGAAAAAAAAGAAGAAGTTGAAACATTATGCAAAAAAACTACCTTTTCCTGCTTGAGTTTAGGAGGGAGATGGCAGAGGGTGTGTTTGTCTCTGTTGGTTTTAACTAGTGGAAGTCTGACGAGGGTAGCAGATGGCAGAAACTGAAACTGATGATATAAAGAATGGGAACAATCAGACATGAGGGATTCTACTTTCTTATATGTAACTGTTTGTTGTAAAGAGTGCCAGTTATTTTGCTGCAGGCATTAACCACCTTACTGGGGAATTTCTATGTTTTACCTTGAGAGATTGATACCAGCAGATAAAGGAGAAACTGAGCACAGACTCGATAAAGGATCAATAAAACACTGTCATCGGGGTCCTGTCAACCTGGAACTTAGAGTTTCCCGAGACAAAAGAGACGCTGCTGGCTTTTCTCATACGCCATGGCAGTATTACTCCCAAATGTCAGTTTGTTGTCTAGTCTAGTACCCAAATACTACTTGTAGGCTCCACTATTTCTATATTCTGGCCATCAATCCCTGTGCTGACAGGTGAGGGGTGAGAACATCTAAAACATATACACATATCCTTAGTCCTGGACCCATTCTGTTCTAAAAACGATCATGACACCAATTTGAGAAATACTCAACGACAGCGCCGTTGAAAATGTCTTGGCTGTTTAGCAGGCTCATTGTGGCTGTATCATCGGCAAACTCCAAAATGTGATGGTTTTCATACATGCTGTGGCAGTCATCAGTGTACAGTATGTACAGTAGAGGGGAGGAGGCATCCCTGGGGAGAGCCAATGGATGTTACGGACAGCTCAGAAAACTTCATCCTTTACTCTCACTCTTTGTGTCCTGCACGTGAGGAAGTCTAGAATCCAGCCAACCATACCGCTGTCCAAGCCACACTTGTCTGTGAGCCTCTGGACCAGCAGACGTGGCTGTACGGTGTTGAAGGCTGATGAAAAGTGCACAAACAATAATCCTGCATGGTTTTTAGAGCTCTCGAGGCGCTTGCACGTGTAGCAGTGCAGCGTTAGTATTGCATCCTGGACCCCCCTCTTGGTTCTTTATGCAAATTGCAGTGGGTCAAGAAGATGTTCAGTCCTGTTCAGTAGTTCATTTTTGGTCAATATTTCAAATGACTTCATTACTAACGAGGTCAGGGCTATGGGTCTGAAGTCATTCAGAGACTTAGGAAGTTTGGTTTTGGCAACTGGAGCTATGGTGGACTGTTTCCAGTGTTTGGGGGCCCTCCACCAGACCAAAGCACCTGTAACTCGAAAACCAAGTTTTGTTGCATCTCTAAATGCACCAGACCTGCCCTTAAATATTTAGAAATCGGTCCGAGTAATGCGGTAGGTGGTCCGTATTATTACCTCCATCATTTGGTTATGACAGTAACGTATGCATGCTAAATTAAGGTTTTAAAATCTTGTGATCTTAAAATGGCTGCCAAATGCCAATCAAAAAGCGGTGGCCAAGTTAACAGCTGTTAAGTGATGTCGAGCACAACAGAAATAAGATGGAAAACAGTACTTGCCAGATTTACTGGATTCACTAAGTGGGAGTAATGTTTGACATGACTAATCTATGTTGCTATGTTGTGTAATTTACAAATTAATCATAGATCACAATACATAATAATGCAATTCTAGGAGGGTTAATTCCTTAAAAAGAATCAGCTGCAAATCGTTGAGGTGAAATTGAATCCTCGTGACATGTAAATGTGATAGATGAAGAGAGAGAGAGAGACAGGAAACTAACTCATCCCTATTTCCTGTCAAAACATAAAACTGCAGAAACCGCAGACCCAAAGTTATAGCTGCCAGATACTAAGAAATGGATCAAATATCTCCAAAAATGTGCTTATTGCAGACTGTCCTTTCATCCACTCCCAAGTAATTTATTATCTATCTATTAGGTAATTTTATCTCATTTCAATGTACTTGAGTGAATATGAAAATGCATCAAGTCTGGGGTGGGGTTTTCTTTCCACAAAATCAAATGTATATAATAATCTCAATTAATAACAAGTTTGAATTTAAAGAAATGAATTTAACACCTCCAAAAACATGTTCACTGCAGATGGTCCTTTCATCCACTCTCAACTGATTTATTAACATTATAAATGTTAATACCTGAGTGTACTTGAGTGAATATGAAGATAATATGTACATATGGTGTAATCTTTTTTCCTTAGCAAAGACAAATATATAAAAGTAACTCAACAAATCACCTCAAATCACCTTCCTACTGTGCTTTATCCTTTTATCTTGTGCATCATCCCTCACTTTGCCCTGCAGAGTATAAACACAAACACATGCACAGACACACATGCTCATATACACTCAGAAAGAGGAGAGAGAGGAAGCGAGAGAGAGGGAGAAAGAGAGAGGGAGGGAGGGAGGGAGGGAGGGGGGAGAGAGAGAGAGGGAGAGAGAGGGGGGGAGGGAGGGAGAGACAATGAGCAAGACAGAGAGTGAGGGAGAGAGAGAGGAGAGGGAGGAAGAGCAAGAGAGCGAGACAGAGTGAGAAAGAAAGAGAGGAGAGGAAGGAAGAGAGAGAGAATGAGGGAGAGAGAGAACCAGATAGCGAGACAGAGAGGGAGGAAGAGAGAGGAGAGGGAGGAGGAGAGAAAGCGAGTGAGGGAGAGAAACAGCGAGACAGAGAGTGAGACAGAGTGAGGAAGAGAGAGAGCAAGAGGGTTAGGAAGAGAGAGCGAGACAGAGCATGAGGAAGAGCGAGAGAGGGGAGGAAGAGAGAGAAGAGAGAGAGTGAGGCAGAGAGAGAGTGAGACAGAGTGAGGAAGAGAGTGAGGGAGGAAGAGACAGAGAGAGAGAGAGTGAGGAAGAGATAGAAGAGAGGGAGGAAGAGAGACAGAGTGAGACAGAGTGAGGAAGAAAGAGAGGAGAGGAAGGAAGAGAGAGAGAATGAGGAAGAGAGAGAACCAGATAGCGAGACAGAGAGTGAGGAAGAGAGAGGGGGAGGAAGAGAGAGACAGCGAGCGAGACAGAGTGAGGAAGAGAGAGGAGGAGAGAGAGAGCAAGAGGGTTATGAAGAGAGAGAGAGAGAGGGAGGAAGAGAGAGAAACAGAGCGAGACAGAGAGTGAGCGAGACAGAGAGTGGGGAAGAGAAAGAGAGGGGAAGAGAGAGAGTGAGGGAGGGAGAGAAGGGCGAGAGAGAGCGAGACAGAGAGTGAGGAAGAGAGAGAGAGAGTGAGGGAGGGAGGGGGGGGGCATTTAAGAGGACAATGCAAGAGTGCACACCACCCAGAGTTAGAAAACCAGTCATCTAAATCAGGGAAATTATGCTAATGGCGCATCTCATTATTCTTCAACTCACTCAGAATCAGTCATTGACATCACATCATTATAGATGTATTCATACAAACAGATTGAATGGCATAAAAAGGAAGCTGACACCTTCGAAACTTTCTCGTATTCTTTGTCTGTGTATTTCCTCATGTGTGCTACATTAGATAAGATGTGCTGGTGCGTCGGGGGTGAGGGATGGGCTCATCGGCGAATGAGCCACGGTGGTTATCCTTCTGGACAGGGGTCCTTAACTCCCAGCTCGACCTTCAAAAAGAAAAGCAAAAATATATTTTAATGAGTTGTTTTATTGTAAAGTAAAGACAGCCTCTATGGAACCGTATTGAAATCCAAAAGTGGCAAGTGTAAACTGCAGGGGGAAGTGTAATATAAATATAGGATGAATATGAAAATCCGCCAGCTGGTGTAATGCGGCACATTAATAAGCAACGTAACTAGGAGAACTGGAGCTTTGGCTGTTGGGAGTACATCGTTAATCAATTCACATACTTGTCTTCTTGTCTTGTTTTTTTTCTTTCTTTCTTTCTTTCTTTCTTTCTTTCTTTGGGGAAAAAATATATATGGGAGGCAAGCATAATCAGCAGAGGAAACAGATCTCGGGGGGGGGGGGTTGTTGGGCATCAGGAAAATGGATCTGGGTTGTGAAAACCACCGTTACCACGAGCTGCTCTGGATTCCACCATCTGGAGATGCCTTCTCCAAAAGCCGGTAAAATTCACTCAACTGGGGCCCAACTAGGAAACAGGTTTTCACATCCTCAACAGACACCCAAAACTCCCGGGTAAGCGGGAAGTTTTTTTATTTCTCTCTCTCTCTCTCTCTCTCTCTCTCTCTCTCTCTCTCTCTCTCTCTCTCTCTCTCTCTCTCTCTCTCTCTCTCTCTCTCTCTCTCTCTCTCTCTCTGCTGTAAGTCACATGGCCACCATGCATGATGCACTCCAGACAAAATTTTACTCTTTTCCACTCAATTTTAGGTTCAAGGTCCATTTTAGATTTTATACCGGCATAGTTAATATCTCCAAAATCTAACCTTTAGTTTACAACAGAAATGTGATTATCTCGCTTGTTGTGATGCCATGTAAGCAAACCGTTGCAAAGTCTGTGCTTATATAAAATCTGTGCTTACAAAGTCTGTGCTTATAAAGTCTGTTTCTCTCAGACTGGATGTGAGCTCAAGTCCTGGCGGGAATTTCCCTCTGATTTTCCAAGATTTCCAACAGAGCACTATGCAGAAGTACAGTCGTTGTTTTCTGTCTTTTTTTTTTTACCATTTCCAATCAGTCTCCCCTGGCTGCCCCTCCGCTGACATCCACATTCACAATACTCCAGAAAACATACAGATTTACACTATGTTACTTGCAACATGCAGCCTGGTGCCAGTCAAATGTACAGCAAAGGTTGTATGCAGCACTGAAATCTGTTTATTCTTGCTACATCACATTAGGATGTGTTTTTCTTTTTCTGTTTTCTTTTTCCTTCTCTGTGTGTTTGTTTGTATGTGTTTTTTCTTCTTCTTCTCCTCTTATTGTTCACAGTAATTGAGTTTGTATTGTGCAGCACAACTTGCATTGAATTTGAACTATACAGCACAGTGGGAATTGAGTTTGAAATGTGTAGCAGCTGAATTAACTTAAGAGCAGAGGTGTAAAAACCAGGTCCAGAAAGTAAAAGTCCAAACCATGTATTTGCTCTACTCACGCACGACACCAGCAGATTCTAGTCAACAGCACTCCTCAGCTAGGTAGGGAAAACTAGTTAATGAAATCAGCTGGTTTAGTAACATGGTTGGAGCAAATACTACACGGTTTGGACATTTACTTTCTGGACCTGGTTTTTACACCTCTGCTTAAGAGTAGGTGAGAAGGGGTATGGGGAAAAAAACAATTGTATACTTCCTCCTACTCTTTTTCGAACATGGAACAAATAATCTGACCATTTTAGATTATTGGCAATGGCTCATCTGTATGTTATATCCTGCTTATTCACATGTTCGAAATAAATCATCATCATCATCATCATCAAATGTCTGCAGGCACAAAAGAAAAAAGAAAGAAAGAAAGAAAGAAAGAAAGAAAGAAAGAAAGAAAGAAAGAAAGAAAGAAAGAAAGATCTATTTTCTAATCAAACTATAGCAGGGATGTTTATAGCACGTGCAAAGGGATTTGGCATTCCTCATTTCAAAACCCACGACTGACTGAAAACGCTCCGACATCAAGAGTTTCATGTAATAACTTTGAACGCGTCTGAACTCGGGCTTTAGTTTCAGCTCTGTAATCCACGGCAATAACGCAGGAAAATGCAGAATACGATAAAATCACCGGTGATTGCGATTACACTGAATCTCTTTCCATCCGCAAGTCGGTGAGGTATAAACATTTAGACTATTTTGCCTTATGCTGGAGCATAACCTGAGGCACACGGGTAGGGTGCGTCACAGCGCCCTCTAAGGGACGGATTTGGTAACTGTTATGATGTGTTTCTGTGTGTGGCGCACCAGCTACACAGCAATTATTCATACTGGCCAAAAAAACCCGCTAACGTCGCCTTTTTACACCGACCAACGGCGGACATTAGCGGGGGGGTTTTGCGGGGGGTTTTTTGGCCGGTGTGAAGCACAATGGTGTCCTGTATGATCACGGAGAGGCGCTTGGTTATATATAGAGGGGTTACAGAGCATCCTCGGAAAACGGATCTTTGGAGATGATTGAGAAAAGAGAAATGGTTTGATTGAACTGACCACTGCGGACAGTCATCCATGTGTAGGCCTTTGGAAATATCTTTTCTGCAATAATGTTGTGAAATAAATACACTGTCCAAATAATAGTCGGGTTCCCTTTTTACATCACACACACACACACACACACACACACACACACACACACACACACACACACACACACACACACACACACACACACACACACACACACCATGTGAAAATTACATCACAGAGAGAAAGATGGAACTTTTAAAACCCTATTTTTAAGGAATCTATAATTATTGTCTCATTATAGCTGATATACAATCCCAATTTGATCATGAGTAACATAGATGACAAACCACTGGGATGATGGGAAAGTAAGGTATAATTGTGATTTTTTTTTGTGTGTGTGTGTGTGTGTGTAATTGATGGCAGGGTAGTTTTGCTGGTAAAAGTTGCATGTTTCTTCACCTATTTTTGTGATTTGATGCAGTATTTTATGCAAAGCGTGTGTTAAGTTATGGCAACACAGAAGAGGGAACTGCGATCGCAACTTGAATTGGAATTTGAATTGTAACTTTGTCGTTGTACTTTTTGACAACCCCTGCCAACACGATTTGAAGCAGTAAATTCAGACAAGAGGTGGGAGGTGGTAGTTAAAAGGGGCAGCATGGTGGTGCAGTGGTTAGAGGCGTCGTCTCACAGCAAGAAGGTCATGGGTTCGAACACCGGGGTTGTCCAACCTTGGAGGTCATCCCAGGTCTTCCTCTGTGTGGAGTTTGCATGTTCTCCCCGTGTCTGCGGTGGGTTTTCTCCGGGGGCTCCGGTTTCCCCCACCATCAAAAAGATATGTATGTTAGGGTTAATACTCCTGTCTGTGTCCCTGACCGAGGGATGCCAAGACGAACTGGAGTTGGTCCACTGCTCCTAGCTACACAGCTAGGATGGGTTAAATGCAGAGAAAGAATTTCCCCACGGGGATTAATAAAGTAGTAAAAATATATATATATTAAAAAAAAGTCCTGTATGGACAAAATTATCTTTACACAAACTAAGTCATATTTTGGAAAGACTGAGTTATGAACTTTATACATTTTTTCCATCTAAAGTGGAAATACAGAAGCCTAAACTGTTATTTCCTTTGTAAAGACCTGCCCAGCAGAGTGTGCAGGGATGAGAGACTTGGTATAGACTGCCCAATATCAACCCTGACTTTATCACCAGAGAGGGTGGGATGGCTTAAACAGAAAGTAAGATGCAAGTGTTTGCATGGTATTGCATTTAGCAATATCCGCTGTGCATGAATGAAGTCAGGGGTATTTATCCATACTGTATTCACAGTATCAAAAGCATTTATCTATACTTAGCACAAAAAGTAAGGAAATTTGTGTTTGGCAGATTATTTCTTTGTTGTAACAATGCTTCTTGGCAATGGACAGAGACATCCACATGCATTCAACCTCCATGGACAGAGACATTTCCACACACCCAGCCACCACGGACAGAGACATTCCCACCAATCCATTCACACCAGCCAGAGGTCCCGCCATGCTGATGCCAGCCAAGTCCAGCTTCAACGGTGCCGGGAGTGCTCCCCTGGGTCGTGTGAACTCATCCTCCACTATCCCGGATCAGGTGGTAAGGTTGGTCAGGTCTCTGATGCAGGTTTTGACATCTCATATAGTAGTCTGGGTAAACAGATTAATGAGGGGTTGCGAGAAGGGTTTAGTGAGACAGAGGTCATAAGAACCATACTTAAGATAACTAAACCTGGTGTATTCAGGGAGATGTTAACCAACAAAGATGACCTCACAGTGGATGGTTTGAAGCAGTTTCTCTGCTCCCATATACGAGAGAAAAATGTTACTGAGCTGTTCCAAGAGTTAAGTAATGCCAGACAGCAAGACAAAGAGAGCCCACAACAGTTTTTGTACAGAGTCATGGGGTTAAAGCAGCGAGTTCGTTTTGAATCACAACAGCCTGGTGCATGTTTCAGCTATGATGAAAAGCTTGTGCAGGGCACTTTCCTTCACACACTCTACCAGGGGTTAAATGAGAGAAATAGCCATGTCAGGTGTGACCTAAAGCCCTTCGTTTCAGACATGCAGATCAGTGATAACTTTCTCTTAGAGCAGGTCACCAAATCTACCAGTGAAGAAGAAGGGAGGGTAAAACGCCTAGGTACAACAGCCAAAACCAGACCAGTGACTGTTAGTGCAGCTCAACATGACAGTAATGAACAGACTGACCAGACTAAACAGACTAAAGTCGACTCTGAGTTACAGGCTAACCGTGCTGCTATTCAGGAGCTGACAGCACAAGTGTCCACTTTAACCAAGCATATGGCCCAGATGGCGAAACCCACTGAAAATGTTACTTCCGGAGGCCCAGGCTTAACTATGAAATTTCCCCAGTCACCAGTAACTGGGTCCAAGGGTAGGTGCAATGACTGTGTCCAAAATGGCAATGTGAGTTGTCCCCACTGTTTTATCTGTGACCAGGCAGGATATAGGGCCATTGGCTGTCTGCAGAAGAGGATGTCGGGAAATGGGGGAGGTCGTTGGAAAAGGGCAGCCAGCAATCTTTAGCAGCAAGAGGCCCCCATTAAAGGTCAAAACAACCAATTGAAACACACAACGTCAGCCAACCTCAAGAAAACATGTAGCCCAACTTATTGGAAAGCAATGTATGGTCTCTTGTTCAATCAATGGTGTCCCTCTCCAAATGCTGTTGGACTCTGGGGCTCAAGTGACCATGGTGGGGAGAGAATGGCTCAAGAAAACATTGCCTAGTGTCAAAATCCAGCCGCTTGCATCCTTATTTACCAACCAACCCCTTGAAGTATCAGCGGTGAATGGTACAGAGGTTCCCCTGGATGGTTGGGCAGAAATCGGCCTTCAGATCTGTAGTGTGAATCATCGACATGTGACTATCCAAGTACCAATAGTGATCAGCCGGGACTGTAACCATCCCCTACTAGGTAGCAATTTCCTTGCAGAGATTATCAAAGAAAACGCAGGGGAGGGCGATAGGCTGGATGTTACAGCTATACTTAAAGAAGCTTTGAGTGTCACTGAGAACACAGTGGAGGCCTTAGTTTCTGTTCTCCAGATAATGGCCCCTGAGGAGACACCACCCCAGTGTAATGTAAGAGTGAGTAAGAAAGGTCTAACTATTCCCACAGGCCAAATGAGAGAAGTGAGATGCAAGGTTAGGGGGTGGCCAGAGGGTGGCACAAGGTTGTTTCAGCCTAGTCCAGAGAATAACTACCCTGGAGGTTTAGAGCTGTTTCCAGCTCTAGTAGATGTTCCTTGTGGGTCAACAAAATGTACTTTAGTCGTGTCTGTGAATGTTCTCATTCATCCAGGTCATGGTTATCCAAAGGAGTTGAATCAAGTGCAACTGGACTTGGTATATATCCGTGAAGACGTTTTGCCTCTCATCCAAGATGCTTCCTTAGTTCGTGCCTTTCTGACTAGACCAAGCTAGTCTGACTGGCTGGTGATGAGACTCAGTATTTATCCTCTAGGAGTCGTTGTCAGAGCTATTGATATGCGTGGCTCTTTGTGATCAGATGTTTACCAATGCCTGTCGCTAACAGAGCCATAGATATGCGTGGCTCTTTTGTGTACCGATGTTATGGCCGCACCCGTCGTTATCGGAGCTATTGATATTGTACTTTAGTCCCGATTCAGAACTCCACTAGGCATAATAAATATCTAGCACAGAGAACAATCCTTGGAACTCTTGAAGAAGTCATTGATGTGAAACCAGTCAAGTGTCCAACTTTGAGTTCTGAGCCCACACCCCAACCCACTGCCCAAACATGCTCAGATCAGTTGAGTACAGAAAAACAGACTAATATGAGCAAAGGGAAAGACAGACACTCAAATGCGCAAACGACAAAAGATAAGTGGCATCCACCTGTTGACTTGTTACATCTCGGAGAAAATGAACAGAAGATAGTTAGCCACATGTTATTCAATGAGTCAGATGTGTTCGCCAAGGATGATGTCAATATAGGTTGCATCCCAAACCTGCAACTCAAAATCCACCTTAAAGACGAAACACCAGTTCAAAAGTCCTACAATGCGATTCCAAAGCCACTGTACAGAGAGGTAAAGGAATATGTGCAGAACCTGCTCAACCGTGGATGGATCAGAAAATCCACCTCACTGTATTCCTCTCTCGTGGTCTGTGTTAGGAAAAAAGACATGACCCTACGTCTATGTGTTGATTTCCGTGGGCTGAACAGCAAAACAGTCCCGGACCGCCACCCACTCCCACGCATCCAGGATCTGCAGGATAACCTTGGAGGCTACTCATGGTTTTCAATACTCGACCAAGGCAGGGCATACCACCAGGGCTTTGTCGATAAAGGCTCCAGGCATCTGACAGCTTTTAGTATGCCTTGGGGGCTCTATGAGTGGCTCCGCCTCCCCTTCGGCCTGACCAATGCTCCAGCAGCCTTCCAGATATGTATGGAAGGTGTTCTTGACGGTCTGAGGGACGAGTGCTGCTCCCCATACCTGGATGACGTCTCTGCTTTTCCAAAACCTGTCGCTTACGGGAGCATGGTGTGAAGTTACGCCCAAAGAAATGTGAGTTGTTCAAGCACCAAGTGAGGTATGTTGGATGCCTGGTGTCAAGTGAAGGTGTTCAGGTAGACCCTAAGGACATGGAAGCAGTGCTTCAGTTGAAGGAGAAGGAACTGAAGAATGTGGGAGAAGTCCGTGCTCTGCAAGGGTTCTTAGGCTACTATCGATCCTTCATTCAAGACTTTTCCAGGATAGCACGGCCGCTGTTTAAGCTTCAAGAGGGCCCTGGGGAGTCTAGTAAGTACCCTGTTACATCTACGTCTGCCAAGGCTACATTGAAGGGCACAAAGAGTGGCCAATTGCCATCCAAGAGACCCATACAATGGACTCCCGAACACAGTACTATCGTGTCTCACCTGGTCAACACGTTGACCAACCCCAACATCTTGGCATACCCAGACTTCAATTTACCATTCGTCTTACACACCGATGCATCCAACGAAGGCCTGGGGCAGTGGGCAGTGCTCTATCAGGAACAGGGAAATAAACTCCGTGTCATTGCTTATGGATCCAGGACACTCACACCTGCTGAGAAGAATTACCACCTCCATTCTAGTAAGCTCGAGTTCCTTGCCTTAAAGTGGGCGATCTGCGATACGTTTAGGGACTACCTGTATTACGCACCCACATTCACGGTAACACAGATAATAATCCCCTAACTTACATTTTAAGCACGGCCAAGTTAAATGCTGTCGGACACCGCTGGGTGGGTGAGTTGGCCGACTTCCATTTTACGATCAAATACAGGCCAGGCAAGGCAAATATTGATGCTGATACTTTCTCTTGGTATCCACTGAAACTCCAAGACCACATGAGAGAATACACAGAGACCATGCCCCCCGATGTCATCTCCGCCATCTGGCAAGGGGACAAGGCCAAAAGAGACGAGGATGTGCCATGGATGGCAGCATTACAGCTGGGTTCCATTGATGATGACTCACCTCTTACGAGCATGCCCATGTACACCCCCAGAGGACATCAGAGCTGCGTGGAAAGATTAAGTGTCTATCTGGGGACTGATAACCTTAAAACAAAGAGGATGGAATCCTAACGATAAAGACAAGAGACAGATGGGACTGGAAACACGAAGACTGATACATGAGTGGAACAAACTCAGACTTGACAAGGGAATTATGTACAGGCAGACAGAACAACATAAACAACTCGTTCTTCCCAAGACGCTCAAGTCCACTGTACTAAAACACCTGCACAACGACATGGGACACATCGGGGCTGACAAAATCATCCACCTGGCGAGGTAGAGGTTTTATTGGCCATTCATGCAGCGAGAAATCGAAGATTATGTCATTCGCCAGTGCCAATATATCAAACAGAAGCGACCCACCATCCCAGAGAAAGCACCAATGGAAATATGAATGAGAGAGGCGGTCCAGGCAAACTTCGTGCATATTGGGAGGAAAAGGTCCATCGCGTGGTTGAACGGCTGGGAGATGGTCCTGTGTATAGAGTTCAAGCAGAGACCAAGGACGGGACCCCCGTGTGCTTCACCGTAACCTCCTCCTGCCACTAAATGATTTGCCAGTGGAGCAGGAACAGGACTGTCGTGGACAAAAGAAACCACAAAGACGGAGACAACAACAAACAAACGACAGAGAGACAGCAGAGGAGGACTCCAATGAGTCTGCGGAAGAGGAAGAATCCTCCTACAACTTCCAACATCTACCTGTATATGAAAGGAAGACAGTCAGTGTTCCATGACCTCAGGTGGGGCAACACCGTCAGCTTAGAGCTGCAGCACCAGAATATCAGCCAACGTGTCAGGAGACTGAGTTCGGCGATGTGCAACAGCAAAAAGACCCTGCTGTAAGGCCAGAGCCAGTACGATTACCAACACCTGCTAATATGCCATCGGCTGTGGGAGCTCAGAAACAACCCGAGGGGGATGTTACTATGGACCATGAAACTCAAGGGGAACCTGGAATGGTGGTTGAATCTGTCTCAGAGTCAGGGGATGAGGAAAAGGCACCCTTGAGAAGGTCTGCCCGGGAAGTAAGACCCAGTGGGATGTTTACATACGAACAGTTAGGGCAGCCCACCTACCACCCATGGAGACTAGGAGCAAATGAAATGTTGACCTGTGGACATACTAGACGCAAAGCGAAAGACTTGAATGAACAAAGGACATGAGAGACTCTGACATTGACAAACACTGACCGTGACATTACAGTTAGACAGTTGACTTATTTAGTTCTAGATGTCCGGAGACATCTCTGAAAGCAGGGGAGAGTGTAAGGGATTAAGAAATCGCCTTCATTAAAAATTTAGAATACGCCCCCCCCTGTTTTTTAGATTAAATACAATGTGGGTTTACACTACCAAGTCAGTAGATGGCGCTGCAGCGCTTCTGTGGATCAGTACGCAAGAGCAAAGCTTCCTTAAGCCAGACCGGAAATAAACTGGCGTGAGCTTGAGTGACAACGTATTTCATCATGCCTCTCTTTTTGATTCACAGGTACTGCAAAAAGATATCATAAACTCCCCAATTTAGTCTTAGACAAAAGATATAGTCAAGGCAGTATTCCGTAGTGTTTTAGTGCAAATATGAAAAGAATGTTATGTTTTGCGTTAATACTTAATTGTTCTACTTGCTGAGGGTAACAAACGCCATGCTAGCTAGTAGTCTAGGCTAGCCCAATAAAGTGGTATCCTGTCATGGTAGATTGTAAACATCTCATAGTAATGTTTTGGTGATACATGGAGATGTGGGTTTATGTTGTAAGAGAAGTGTTAATGTTACTATTTTACGAGGAGATATTCTGCGTTAACTTGTTCAGATAATTGTTCAGTTGTCGCCATTTCATGCCTGTTGCCGGCACTGCGTCTTAGGAAGTGTGCGCATGCGTGAGACCACACATAGTGTATTAAAGCCTGTGTACGGGATAAAAGAGTTGTGCAGGTGGACATACTAGATAAATGGTTCAGATGCGGTAATAGGCTGATTATTTCTGTTGTTGTGAAATAGAGCTATTTTCACAGTAATCTATGTTGATGTTTGAGTGATGAGAAAAACCAAATTGATTTTACAAATTGTTAACACTTTTTATTTTGTATTTATTTTACTTTTGATGAATATGGTACAATGTGGAGAATTTATTGAACTGTTGAGACCGGAAATAAACTGGCGCGAGCTTGAGTGACAACGTATTTTCATCGTGCCTCTCTTTTTGATTCACAGGTCCACAGTGCTATTTAGCCTGTGTATCATCTGCTGCCGCGCCGGATATCCGCTAGGTCTGGAGCCGGTAACATATGCAGTGAAGTAAAAATGAGTGACAGTCTCTTCCTGGTATGAGTGCATCTTACAGTGTCATGGAAGTGAATGGGGGAAGATTTCTCAAACAAACACACACACACACACACAAGATGTTGCAAACTTGCGTTTCCTAAACATTAAGCATAATACCAGGAAACTTTTAATATGTTTTTTTTTTGGTCGTGGACAGGCACTGTACAGAAAGAATTAATGATGTTTCAATATTTAAGATTAATATAAAAAGCTTTCGCCTCTACTGTAAAATAAACAGTTACTGGAATTACTGGTTCTGGCACAACTCACCATAGTAATGGCTTCCTTGTGTCAGTCTCGGCTTGAAGCTGTTGCCTGTTCCACCGGGCTCTGGTTGCCCTGGAGAGGATATTATATTAATGACAGATAATAAGACAACAGTATTCAGATCATCATCTACACAAAATGATAAAATGATTTCCATATCATGTCAACATAACCCCCACCCCCACCCCCCCCCCCACACACACACAAGCAAGTACTCATGATAAGTAATCTTACTAATCTGCTCGTTTCGTTGGTAAGAGGGTTTTAACAATGGTGAACAAATTACAACAGATTATGAGATTACAGTCAGTAGATTAAGGGATTATACCTTCCTCTTGGGAGCTTTCACTAAACAAATGTGTTCTTTTGTTCTGCCCGAATTGATGCAACGCTCAAACCATCTCTTGCAGCGTCACAATCAAAGTAAGTTCTCATCAAGAATATTTTGTTTCGTCTGCGTCCTATTCACACCTCTTCACATCCAGCAGAAGTCGTGAATTCTCTATTGAAAATAAAAAATGAATGATGATATGAATAATATAGATCACCTGCCAAAGCTGAGGTTGGCTATGGTAACATTTCCGAGAGGAATGCTGACTCAATGGGTCTGCCGTTTTCTCCAGGGTCGTTGCCGGTGCCTTTAAATGGCGGGGCAATTTAGCATCCCAATCAGCCTTCCCATAACTCCTGCAAATTAACAAAAAATACTCTTTTGCTTATGCTGTTAGAGTAATTGATTCGTTTTGGTATTTTGTGCTGCAGCATTGTCTTATCTAAATTATTAAATAGCTTTTTTCACTCAATTAAGTGTGTTAAACAGCCAATTAAGTGAAAAACTTATTCGTCCCTGAGGCTTCAGGGAATGCTATTGTTTCATCTGCAACATTTCATTAAGCGGTAATTAACACAACACAAGGAAGGAGCTCCCTTGTTGACTTCGATTGAGCACAAAATCAAACCCATGGGCTTTCAATAACATACCGAAACGCTACTCTGCATACTGTTCCTGGTAAATCAGCTTTGTTTTCCAGTGACTTGTGCCCTGACATGACATACTTAGCACTCTCATGATACCATATCGGTGCACCAGCATACACTGATAGGTCAAAACATTATGACCACTCACAGGTGAACCGAAAAACATTGCTCATCTCCAAACAAGGGCACATGTCAAGGTCTGGATAGATTAGATGATTAGATAAGCGAACAATCGTTGGATGCAGGAAAAATGGGAAGGAGTAAAGACCTGAGCAACTTGTTATGACCAGACGACTGGGTCAGAGCATCTCTGAAATGCCAAGGCTTCTGGGGTGCTCATCAGCGGAGAGTACCTACTGACAATGGCCCGAGGAGGGACAAACCATAAACTGGTGACCGGGTGTTGGGCACCCAAGAATCACTGGTGCATGAGGGCAATGAAGGCTATCCCGTCTGGGCCAAACCGACAGAAGGTCTACTGTGGCACAAGTCACAGAAAATTTTAATGATGGTTACAGGAGGAATGTGTCACAACAGTGCATTGCACCCTGCGGCATATGGTGCTGTGTGGCCGCAGATTGGTCAAAGTGCCCATGATGACCCTGGTGCACCACCAAAAGCACCTACAATGGGCACGCGAGCGTAGGAACTGGACCTTGGAGTAGTGGAAGAAGTTTGTCTTGTCCGATGAGTCCCGTTTTCTTACAGATCATGTGGATGGCTGTATACGAGTGTGCTGTTTACCTGGGGAAGTGATGGCATCAGGATGCACTGTGGGAAGATGAGAAGCTGGTGGAGGGAGTTTGATGCTCTGGGTAATGTTCTGCTAGGAAACCCTGGAGTTTGGCCATTCATGTGGATGTCAATTTGACACGTGCCACCTACCTAAACATAGTTGCAGACCAGGTACTTCCCTTCATGGCAATGATATTCCCTGATGGCAGTAGCCTCTCAGCAGGATAATGCACCCTGCCACGCTGTACACATTGTTCAGGAATGGTTTGAGGAACATGATGAAGAGTTCAAGGTGTTGCCTTGGCCTCCAAATTTCAGCTCTCAATCCGACTGAGCATCTGTGGGATGTGCATGTGCTGAACCGACAAGTCCGATCCACGGTGGCTCCACTTTGCAACTTACAGGACTTGAAGGATCTACTCCTCATGCTTTAGTGCCAGATACCACAGGACACCTTCAGGGGTATTGTAGAATCCATATCTTGACGGGTTGGCGCTGTTTTGATGGCACACGGAGAACCAACAGCATATTAGGCAGGTGGTCATAATGTTTTGGCTCATCAGTGTATCTCTTACATTGATGGGAGCCTGAAGTGCACTGGATGTGGTCTTATGATTTATGATAAATATTTATTAAGGACCATTCAGCTATACGTGGAGGATGAAACTAAACTCTTGAGTTAATGAGGTGTAGATAAAGCGTTGGACTACCGATGCAGGATCCCTCAACTCCCTTGGATTATAAATGAGCAGGCATCATTGAAAATCAACAGTAACAGTGTTATTAAAATGTAACTTTTTGTTATTCAATATGTTAGTGAAAAGCAATTAATAGCTGCTTCCAAGAATAATGCAACAGTTAAGGAAAATTAAAAGCCAAAAAAAAGTAAAAAAAACATTTGCTTTTACTGAGGAAATCAATAATATTGACAATCTACTTTGGTAATCTTACCCATGATATGTGTGTCGAACTATGTTTCCCTGTCGAGATCTGTTTCCAGCTAGCCAGAGTTTGATGCAACACCGGGACGCTTTTCATTCATTCATTATCCAAACCACTTATCCTTACTCAGGGTCACGGGGATGCTGGAGCCTATCCCAGCAGCCATTGGGCGGTAAGTGGGGAGACACCCTGGACAAGCCGCCAGACCATCACAGGGCCGACACACACATACACACATTCACCCCTAGGGACAATTTAGTATGGCCGATTCACCTGGCCAATTGGCGCGGTGGCGCATGGTTAGCACGGTCGCCTCATAGCAATAAGGTCCTGGGTTCGAGCCCCAGGGTAGTCCAACCTTGGGGCGTTGTCCCGGGTCGTCCTCTGTGTGGAGTTTGCATGTTCTCCTCGTGTCTGCGTGGGTTTCCTCCGGGTGCTCCGGTTTCCTCCCACAGTCCAAGGACATGTAGGTCAGGTGAATCGGCCATACTAAATTGCCCCTAGGTATGAACTTGTGTGCGTGTGTGTGTGGTGGCCTGTCCAGGGTCTCCCTGCCTGTCGCCCAATGACTGCTGGGATAGGCTCCAGCATCCCCGCAACCCTGAGAGCAGGAAAAGCAGTTCGGATAATGGATGGATGGATGGATTCAACAGACCTATGTCTTTGGACTGTGGGAGGAAACCGGAGTACCTGGAGGAAACCCACGCAGACATGGAGAGAACTTGCACCGGGACACTTCATTAACCTTAATCTAACCTCAACCTAACCCTAACCTAATGCTTATGCAACAGAGATAAGAATTACATGTTATAAACTTGTTGAAGTTCAGCAAAATATATTAAGTTATTGTTCTTTATATATTGAGTTTCTCTTCTACTCCCCATATAGGTCTTTGACAGATGACGTCACACATAAGCGGGCTCTGAGTCACCATCGTGTTTCTGGTATTTCTGTGGTAAACACTGTTCTGGTATTTCTGTGGTAAATGCTGTACTCTACTCGAAGCATTTTCCTTTCATTTGCTTTCTTTTTTATTGCTAAAATTGTAAAAAAAAAAAAGACACACAACAGACACACACATCTGAGAACCCATGTTGAAAGGGTCATCGGGAATGTTTGTCAGAAGGACAAAATCTTAACAGGAACCACACCCATCAACATGATACTTCCATGTGAAGGTGAGGTAGTCACATTTTTAGATAAGATTGTCACCATCTGTTGTGCGCCAACAAACCAATGTCCAGCTATAGTTTAAAAATGTGATGTGTGCTGATTTTAAGCTCAGCCTTTAACTGCACCATTCAATTAATGCAGCTGTAATATCAATCAAACATGTACTTATTCAAGTAAAGGATCTGAATACTTGCACCACTGTCACCAACAATAAAGTTGAATAAGCTGACTTTTCATAAATGTGTTCTTGACTCTTTCCTTGTTATCAACATTTTCACAGCCAAATGACATAAGGAAACCAAATGTTATCCAAAGTGCATGTATTGAAGTTCATTTAATTATGTATTTACACATATCTGAAGTTCATCTGCACAATACAAACAAATAAGTACAGTACATGCTCCTGTAACATAAGCAACGTAAACAAGTTTTTTTAAACATCTAAGCATCTTTTGTCCTGTATGTATCGGCAGATGTGTAAGAGAGACATAAGTTAAAAAAAAAAGCATGTCTTTGGTCAGTCAACTTGCAACAGAAGGCTAGTCCATATCTAAATAACGCAAAATAATACAGCAGTTCAGATAAAAGAAGACACACAACTAACCCTAAACCTCTGTGTCGGATGTTTGGCGTGTTCTTTTCTGATTCCCAGCAGGAATAGAATTCCCTTGAAGTGGCATCTGTCTTGCCCCCTGACTGACGTTAACAGCCTACAAGTTCAGGGAGGCACACATGCTCAAAGAAGTGCTGTGCCTTTTTCAAAAGAGCACTCCAGAGCTGTGGGTCAGGCGCAACATGCAATACAGTGCAGTCTTTCGAAGTCCACAAAACAACGTCACAGTACTCTAGATCAGCCACAAACATTTGTGTCTGGACCTGCTGGTAGTATGGACTACCATTCTCAAGCTGTAGCTCTCCATTCACTATTTCCAAACAGAAGTGTCTGTCACTGCATGCCTCCTTGACAGTGCTCTCATGGTGCTTGTATGGGCACTTTATCTCAATGCAGCCTCTTCCACAGCAGGTGCACTGCACCATCCCGTCTGGCAATGCCCCAACCTGAGGAAACTGGGTTTATGATGAAGCCACACTCAGTCATCTCTACATCACAGTGATGTTTCTCAGCCTGCACTCTATACTGTGTTCTTGCATTCTCCTCATTTTGTCTTCCCCATGCAGTAGCAGCACATTTGTTCAGAGGACTGCTGTTGGGATAACAAACCGCTTTCACTGTAGACTGCAGGCTTGTCCAAGTCGGACACGAAGACTGAATGCATATTTGATGCACTTATCCTCCCAGTGCGGAAGTGATGCCAGGATGAGGATTGGTGCTGCTTTCTGGTCTGTCTCTCAATGAAGTGTGCCTGCTCAGGTGCAACATCTACCTTACTTGCCAAGGTTTTGCAGTGCAGGCCCAAGACGGAGAGTTCACTGCCATCCATTTTCTCATCACGGAGACAGCGCGGCGAATCTGGTGCTGAGAATGGCTGCACAGGGTCTGCAAATGCATCACAAAACTGGGCAAATTTGACAGAATTGCAGCTTTCGGGGATACTTTCTGCAGTTGTGCAAGATATGATGCCCACTGCTCATGTGTAGCAATGCTGAACTTGCAGGTATTTGATGAAGTCCTTAGAGCAGGCGTGCTCTCTACATCACCATCCAGGAGTCTCTTCAGACTTTCTTTTCGCTTTGGCAGAGGTGAAGTCAATTCTGTGTCCTGCCTCTGCTCCAACCTTTGTGATGTTGCTCAGTATCACCCAGTATGCAGGTTGACCAGTCACTGTTTTGGTCTCCCTGCATCTGACTACCGCCTCCAACTTGAACAGCACAGCTGTCACATGTGTGCATGTCTCGGCTACGCCAGCCATACATGTGCAGTGACCTGATGTTATAGCTCCGGATGAGTTGATGATGGCCCATGGCTTGAGTGGTGTGTCACTCAGGCGTTGCGAGTGCAAGACCTGTAGACAAGACAGGTAGACAGAGGACAACAGGATTAGCTCATTTTTACCTCCTGTTTGACATTTGTCCATGTTCAAAATAAACAAAACAAACAAAACATAATCAGGCCCCGAATATAGCATAACATGGCTATAGCATCGTTATTACAGCTATGAGCATAATTTCCTGTGCGTCCCCCTTCTCCCCCCACTTTGTACAGTCTGAAAATCCTAACTTAGTCAGTGGTTGTGCTAGCTATTTTGCACAAATACCTAGCGAGCTAACGTTACCTCAATCATCGAAAATGCTAGCCATCTGGTAGACGAAGTTAATGCAAGCTAATGGTAGCGGACCTTATTTTAAGGGTACGTTAGCTAGCCGGTAACGTTAGCTAGCTAGTGAATGTGGTCCTCGGCAACCCCGAACGAGCCCAAAAATGTCCTCAAAAAGTAAGATAATGACCCTCCCTCCCTAAAGTTTCGCTCTTGATAACACTCTAAATGTGTAATACCTTTGTCATATCTCACTTTTAATGGGAAGAAAATGGAAGTTAATGCTACTATGCTAAGCACAAGTTTCCTTGATTTAGGGGTAACGTTAGCTTACCTTTGCTGTCAGGAATGTGTTGTCGCAGTGATCCGGTCGAAATATAAACAATTCCTGCACCCAGCCACTGGTGAAATGGCTGTAACTTAGCAAGGGCATCCTTGCTAAGTTTGTCTCGATATGGTATCCGCTCTGCTTTTTTATGCTTCTCCATGGCTACTTTAAGAGTGATTTTATTTGCTGCTACCCGTCTCCGCGTTAGCTATTTGTACACCACTGGTAATACCAGGAAAATGGCGGCTGGGAGACGTCACAATCAACAAACACACGTAACTGTCAAAGACCGAACCTCCTAGTGGTGACGGTTGTGGTCACGTGCATCACGTAGTAACGTCTCTGTCCCTTCGTCACACGACGGCGACAGAGTTGGTATGTTTGTTCTACAGAGCTCACTCCAAATATGGCTAAAAAGCTGTTATACAATTGCTTAAAGTGCAGTCCAGTTACGGCAATCGATGTATAAATGTATGCACGACATTTTTCCATGCTATATATATTTTTTCTTTTATTAAACGTCACGAAACGTTCACTCAAGCTAATGAGGCGTGTAATGGCCGCCATTGTTGTGCGCTAGCTAAGGTTTGGTTACATTTCTTTATGAATAGGGCTGGGGTTGAGCTGACAATACATATAACCACAACGTCTATCTGTTCATTTTGATTTTGCCAGGTATGTTGTTTTGCTGAATATACATTTTCTGCGAAGTACATATAGTTGCATTCATTTCATATTAATACAAAACGGAATGTTATTATGTAAAATGTTTGTATTGAGTAGTGAAATTTAATATGTCATCAAGATGGCTGCTAGCAGGTACTGAGAGATAACCAAGCGCTACAAACAATCTCCAAATCTTAGAACATTTCTGAAAGTTGACGACCCCCGGGCTTCGGCAGAGGGTCTTGTGAGTATGGCGTTAACATGAAGATTCCAGCTGGGGAGCCGGACTTCGAGTCCACATTGCAGGCTGCGGGCTGGCAGATGCCGCGCTCCAGGAGCCGGAGAGTGCCAGCGAGTGAGCTATGTCAGGCGTAAAGACACTACTGGATTCTCTGGATCGGCACGAAAGAGGATAGGACTGAAAAGGTGTGGGTGGGTTTCCAAAACAGTTTATTGTCCAGGCCAAAGGGTGTGATTCCCTGCAGGGAAACACATTTATTTTGAAACAAACTAATGACTGAGCCACTCGGACGTCAAATCTTTTCAAGATCTGACTACTCTTGAGCATAAAATGTATGATTTTGAATATGATGTCGATCCAGAGAGCCATGTGTTTAATTTGATCAATGACACTTGTAAATACTGCTCTGAGGATCAATTTAATGACAATGCCGAGCTGAATAATACATTCTCGTTAATACATTTCAACTGTCGAAGTCTTTATGCAAACTTCACTGATTATTTGAAAACATTTAAAAGTACATTTAAGTTGATAGCCTTATCTGAGACGGTTAAATCAAGAGAAAGGTATTGCTTTTCTTATTGAGGGTTATGAGTTACATCATATCGTGTTGTTCATCTGTCGCAGCGACGAGGACCATCTAGTCATCCTGTAGGGGTCGAATTCTATGGGTGCGAAGATGGCTGGTTAGTCCAATCTGCACCCTGAATGTTCTTTGGCAGTGTGGGCATGGGATAGTGGGAGTAGCTGGAGGGTTGCTGGCACAGTCTTTCCTGGCCTGCCTGCAGCTCTCTGCTGAAGCAATCCTGGCAGCCTGATATGTGTTTGCACCATTTCAGACAGCTGCACGCCACTCTCTGTTCAAAGCTTTCTGTTCCCATGTATCGTAGTTGATGGTGAAGGCCTTTAATGAAACCTTCAAGGTGTCTTTGAAACGCTTGTTTTGACCACCATGGGAACGTTTGCCTTGCTTGAGTTCACCATATAACAGTTTCTTTGGGAGCTGGTGGTCTGGCATGTGAACTACGTGGCCCACCCAACGAAGCTGTGATTGCATGAGGATGGTGTGTATACTCGGCAGTCTTGAGCGAGTGAGGACCTCTGTGTCAGGGATCTTGTCATACCACTTTATGCCAAGAAGTTTTCTGAGGCATGTGGTGTGAAAGTGGTTTAGTCTTTTTGCATGGCATTTGTAAACTGTCCATGTTTCGCAGCCGTAAAGCAGTGTGGTGAGAACTATGGCCCGATACACTTTAATTTTTGTCTCCTGGGTGATGCCTCTCCTGTTCCACACATTCTTGTGGAGTCTGCCAAAAGTAGTACTTCCTTTAGCAAGTCGTGCGGTCATCTCTTCATCAGTGGTGACAAATCTGGAGAGAGAACTGCCCAGGTAAGTGAATTTGTCAGCCGCATTTAATCGATGCCCATTTATGGTGATGTTGGGTATATTGTATGACTTGCCTGGAGCTGGCTGATGAAGTACTTCAGTCTTTTTTTATGTTGATGGTGAGGCCAAAGTTGTCGCAAGCCTCTGAGAACTTATTGATACTTTGTTGCATGTTGGCTTCAGATGTAGCGTTGAGGGCGCAGTCATCAGCAAACAGAAGATTGTTGATGGTTGCTATTTTAACTAAGCTTTTTGCTATAAGCCGCTGAAGGTCAAAGAGAGAGCCATCAAAACGGTAATTGACAACAATGCCAGCGTCCCCCTCTCTGAAGGCATCTGACAGCATGGCTGAGAACATATGGCTGAACAGGGTTGGAGCAAGGACACAGCCTTGCTTTACTCCATTAGAGATAGGGAACGGCTCAGATGCAACTCCGTTGTCTTAGACTCTGGCTAGCATACCATCGTGTAGTTGTCGTGCGATGGTGATGAACTTTTTTGGACATCCGTATTTTGCCATGATTCTCCAAAGGCCGTCTCTGCAGACAGTATCAAAGGCCTTGGTCAGATCGACAAAAGTGGAGTAAAGGTCAACATTTTGTTCCTGGCATTTTTCTTGAAGCTGGCGGGCAGCAAACACCATGTCTATGGTCCTGCGTTCTTTCCGGAATCCACATTGACTCTCAGGTAGAAATCCTCTGTCAAGGTGTGCGCTGAAGCAATTTAATAAAACTCTTGCAAGCAGCTTGCCTGCAATGGACAGCAGGGAAATTCCATGGTAGTTATCACGATTGGTGATTTCCCTTGCACTTATACAGAGGTGGATAATTGAGGCATCTTTAAAGTCCTGAGGTACTGTTTCAGTTTGCCATATGAGATGAAACAACTGCTGAAATTTCTTAGCAATCGCAGGCCCTCCTTCTTTATAAATTTCATCTGGGATTGAGTCTGAGCCAGGCGCTTTTCCGCTTGACAACTGTCCGATTGCCTTAAATGTCTCTTCCATTGTTGGAAGGGTGCTCAGTGTCTCATCAGATGGAATTTGGGGTAGTCGATCAATGGCTTCATAGTTGATGGTAGAAGGGCGATTCAGAACATTGCTGAAGTGTTCAGCCCATCTTTCAAGAACCTTCCCTTTGTCTGTGATTAGTGAAAAGGTATTGATTTTCTTATTTAGGGTCTTATTGACATCATATCAATAGAGTCAACAAGAGGGGCAGGGGTGTGGCCCTGTATGTGGACAGTGACTTGAAATGCAGACCAGTTGGATACACGACAACTGTAATCAATGATTTAATGGAATGCATAACTGTGGAAATTGAAATGGAAAGGATGAGAAATATCATTGTCACTTGTGTATACAGAACACCAGGGTCAAATGTAGAAACGTTTAAAGAGAGTATGGAAGAATTAATGAATAGGCTAAATGAAAGTAAAACATTTATAATCTTTGGGGATTTCAATAATCAATCAATCAATCAGATTTTATTTGTATAGCACTTTTCATAATATTGACCTCTTAAATGTATCTAAACACAAAACAACATCAGATTTTTTTGGATGCATTATATAGCAGAGAGCTATACCCATTGATTACCAAGCCCAGTAGAATAACCCCGGGTTGTGCAACATTAATTTACAATATTTCTGTAAATATTATGGAGAACAATGTTAAAAGTGGCCTAATAATAAACGACATAAGCGGCCATTTACCTTTATTTCTAACATGATTGTTAATAAAGAGAAATTAAGGAGGAAAATTACTACAGATATGTAAGGGTAAGAACCGATGAAGCAAAAGACAAATTCAGGAATGACCTCTTAAAAGAAGAGTGGAAAGGGGTGTATATACAGTGCACCCGGAAAGTATTCACACCCCTTCACTTTACCCACATTTTGTTATGTTACAGCCTTATTCCAAAATGGATTAAATTCCTTTTTTTCCTCATCAATCTACATACAATACCCCATAATGACAAAGTGAAAAGGGTTTTGTAGAAATTTTTGCAAATTTGTTAAAAATAAAAAACTGAAATATTGAATGTGTATAAGTATTCACACCCTTTGCTATGACACTCAAAATTGAGCTCAGGTTCGTCCTGTTTCCACTGATCATCCTTGAGATGTTTCTACATCTTGATTGGAGTCCACCCGTAGTAAATTCAATTGATTGGACATGATTTGGAAAGGCACACACCTGTCTATATAAGGTCCCACTGTTGACAGTGCATGTCAGAGCAGAAACCAAGCCATGAAGTCAAAGGAATCGTCTGTGGACCTCCGTGACAGGATTGTATCGAGGCACAGATCTGGGGAAGGGTACAAAAAACTTTCTACAGCTTTGAAGGTCCCGAAGAGCACAGTGGTCTCCATCATTCGTAAATGGAAGAAGTTTGGATCCACCAGGACTCTTCCTAGAGCTGGCCGCCCAGCCAAACTGAGCAATCGGGGGAGAAGGGCCTTGGTCACGGAGGTGACCAAGAACCCGATGGTCACTCTGACAGAGCTCCAGCATTCCTCTGTGGAGATGGGAGAACCTTCCAGAAGGACAACCATCTCTGCAGCACTCCGCCAATCAGGCCTTTATGGTAGAGTGCCCAAACGGAAGCCTCTGCTCAGTAAAAGGCACATGACAGCCCGCTTGGAGTTTGCCAGAAAGCACCTGAAGGACTGTCGGACCATGAGAAACAAGATTCTCTGGTCTGATGAAACCAAGATTGAACTCTGGCCTGAATGCCAAATGTCATGTCTGGAGGAAACCAGGCACCTCTCATCACCTTGCTAATACCATCCCTACAGTGAAGCATGGTGGTGGCAGCATCATGCTGTGGTGATGTTCTTCAGCGGCAGGAACTGGGAGACTAGTCAGGATCGAGGGAAAGATGAATGGAGCAAAGTACAGAGAGATCCTTGATGAAAACCTTCTCCAGAGCGCTCAGGACCTCAGACTGGGGCGAAGGTTTACCTTTCGACACGACAACGACCCTAAGCACACAGCCAAGACAACGAAGGAGTGGCTTTGGGACAAGTCTGTGAATGTCCTTGAGTGGCCCAGCCAAAGCCGAGACTTGAACCCCATTGAACATCACTGTAGACCTGAAAATAGCTGTGCAGCGACGCTCCCCATCTAACCTTACAGAGCTCGAGAGGATCTGCAGAGAAGAATGGGAGAAATACCCCAAATATAGGTGTGCCAAGCTTGTAGCTTCATACCCAAGAAGACTTGAGGCTGTAATCGCTGCCAAGGGTGCCTCAACCAAGTACTGAGTAAAGGGTGTGAATACTTATGTACATGCAATATTTCAGTTTTTTATTTTTAATACATTTGCAAAAATGTCTACAAAACTTTGTTCGCTTTGTCATTATGGGGTATTGTGTGTAGATTGATGAGAAAAAAAGGAATTTAATCCATTTTGGAATAAGGCTGTAACATAACGAAATGTGGGGAAAGTGAAGGGGTGTGAATACTTTCCGGGTGCACTGTAGAAGAGGTAAATGCTTCATATGAGACATTTCTAAAGAGCTACTTATCACTGTATGATTCACATTGTCCAATAATGCCATGCACACATAAACGTAGCTATAATAAAAAAAACCTTGGACAACAAAGGGCTTACAAAATGCATGCAAAAAGAAAAATAAACTTTACAGAGACTTCATAAAATGTAGAACAAAGACAGTTGAAAAGCAATACAAGGTTTACAAAAATAAGTTTACAATGATATTGAGACAAGCCAAGAAAGAATATTATAATAAAATGTTAAAAGAAAATCAAAATAACGTAAAGGTACTTGAAAAATATTAAACAGTGTAATCGGAAATAGCTCTGTGTCTACAGATCGGCCCAATCATTTCATCAATGACAATAATAAGGTTATAAAAAAACATGAATGAAGTGGTAAATTAATTTAATTCCTTTTTTTGTTAATGTTGGGCCTAATTTTGCAAATTCCATTAAACAACATAATGATGGGCAAGTAGAATGGTGGAAGTAAAGTGGTACAATCTTATGTTTCTAGGAGAGGTGAGTGAAAATGAAATTAGATCCATTGTCGCAAAATCCAAAAACAAGACATCAACTGACAGTGATGGGATCGACATGATTATGGTGAAAAAGACTATTGACTGTATAATCAAACCTCTAAACTATATTTTCAATCTTTCTTTTCATACAGGTATTTTTCCAGACAGAATGAAAACAGCAAAGGTTATTCCACTTTTTAAAACGGGAGATAAACACAGCTTTACTACCTATTGACTGACCAGTGTCTTTGCTTTCACAATTCTCCAAGGTGCTTAAAAAACTGTTTGTACAAAAATTAGATGCTTTTCTTGAAAAGAACAAATTGCTGAGTGAGAATCAGTATGGCTTTCAGTGAAATCAATCTACATCTTTAGCGTTAATGAAAATAGCGGAAGAGATTACAACAGCAACAAAATGTAACAAATACACAATAGGTATATTTATTGATTTAAAAAAGCATCCAGAATAATAGATCATAAAATATTATTTCTAAATTACATACATATGGTGTGAGAGTAGTTTTAAAATGGTTAAGCAGTTCTTTAGATAACAGAAAACAATTTGCACAGTTTGCTGGCAATACATCTGAGTGTATGAAGATTGAATGTAGAGTCCCACAAGGCTCGGTGTTGGGGCCAAAACTTTTCATTTTATATATCAATGACATATGTGACGTGTCAAAGATATTGCAGTTTATTTTGTTTGCAAATGACACTAATTTTTTTAGTTCAGGGGATGATTTAAAAAGTTTAGCAGAAAGCATTGTAAATGAAATGGTCAAACTGAAAAGATGGTTTGATGAAAATAAGTTATCGTTAAATTTGAACAAAACTAAGTTTATGGTTTTTGCTAAACAGAAAAAGGATGAAAATGTTTTACTGTCTATAGATGGAGTTGATATTGAAAGAGTATCTGAGTTTAGATTTTTGGGTGTAATAATAGATGACAAACTGACATGGAAATCTCATATAGCATATGTAAAAACAAAGGTGTCTAAGAATATGCCTGTTCTGAACAAAGCAAAATATGTGTTAGATGACAAAGTAATGTGAATTCTGTACTGTGCACTTATTTTGCCATATTTTAGATACTGTGTGGAAGTGTAAGGCAACACGTACATGAAGCCATTGGTTATATTACAGAAAAGAGCCGTAAGAATTAGTCATAAAGTGGATCCAAGAGAACACACCAACGGACTGTTTGTTAAGTCAGGACTAATGAAACTTAAATATTTAGTTGAGTTACAGAGATTATTAGTTATGTACAGGGCAAAAAGCAGCGTATTACCAGGAGATTTACAAAAAATATTTGTTTTCAGTTCAGACGATGAGGACCATAGAAGGAATTTAATGTTAAACACCAGTATGCACGTACCACTTTAAAGCAGATGTGTATTTCAGTATGTGGCATCAAACTGGAATTCTTTAGAGAACGATCTAAAAGGTTGGATAAATATATTTCAGTTCTAGAAAATGTATAAGGAAAGAATAATTAGACAATATAGAGTTGTCAGGTAATGGGTTTTCAGTTGATGGTGAATTATGGTGTATGGTTTTTTGATTCTTTTTCATTTCTCATGTTGCTGTAAGTATTAGTTTTTGAGTAGCTGACTGACAGACCATCTAGTCTGTTGTTTATTTATGTTTGAGTGAGGGGCAGGCAAAATAAGATTTTCTTCTCCCTGCTCCTTTTCAATCATGGAATGTGTAAATTGAGTTGTGTTTGATTATGAATTGCTCGTTTCTTTCTGGAGCTGTGCATTACCATGAGCAGAATAAATAATGACATGAAAATACTGTTGTAAACTATACGGTAAAGTTTTATTTTGGTTGAACCAATTGCTATTATTGTATTTTATTTTGTGTTTATGTATTTATTTAAGGGCAGCACAATAGCGCGGTCGCCTCACAGCAAGAAGGTCCTGGGTTCAAGCCCCGGGGTAGTCCAACCTTGGGGGCCCTCCCGGTTTGTCCTCTGTGTGGAGTATGCATGTTCTCCTTGTGTCTGCGTGGGTTTCCTCCGGGGGCTCCAGTTTCCTCCCACAGTCCAAAGACATGTAGGTCAGGTGAATCAGCCATACTAAATCGTCCCTGTGTGTGTGTGGGTGTGTGTTGGCCCTGTGTGCCTGTGTGATGGCCTGGTGGCCTGTCCAGGGTATCTCCCCGCCTGCCGCTGAATGACTGCTGGGATAGGCTCCAGCATCACCATGACCCTGAGAGCAGGATAAGCGGTCCGGATAATGGATGGAAGGATGGATGGATGGATGTATTTATCAGCAGTGGAAAAAAACCCCTCGTCACACGACAGTGACAGAGTTGGGCTGGAGTTGAGATGACCACAACATCTGTTCATTTTGATTTTGCCAGAATTGAGTTGTGCCAAAATAAATGGGCCTGCAGCAGCTACCCTGAATTCAGAAGACTGGTGTGGTTTCTACATGGTATAGCCAGAAAAGGGGGGTTACACTTACCTTAACCTAATCGTAACCGATAGCTGACTTGTTTCCATGCGAACGCTTTCGTCTGACTAGAGAGAAATAGATCTCAACGGGGAAACAGAGTTCGATTCAACACCGGAGCTTGCTCTATCGAGTGAATACCCATCTGAGGTTCTCTTGTTTTAACCTCTGTTTCTATCACGGTCTCTCTCTTCACCTTCTTTGTCTCATCCGTCAATAGCGTTCCTTTTCTCTTGAGTTTCCACTCCATTTGTTCCACCGTCCGCCATTTCCGCTACTCGAATGCTACCTGGGATTGTGCAATGCTTGACGCACTTCCTTTGTGACACTTCCGTGAGATCGTACGCGGTGGCAGACAGAATTGTATAGTGAAAGCGAGAGAATCAGTCTAAAATGCAGATGGGGTCATTATTCTATAGCCATTACACTGTGCAGCCACGTTTACTTCACAATGATAAGTTAAAGCAATTTTTTTTAATTGTCTACTGCCGCTTTAAGGATACTTAGGTAGTTTTGGAAAGTTAACTCAATGGACGCGTTCTATTGTTTACATGCGCAAAATGTGCGTGTGCAGATTGTGAGGCAAAAAGGGGCCACGAGTCTTGTGTTTGTAAAGGTTACTACGTTCATTTCAAAGAGATCATCACGGAGAAATTGATTTAAAACTAACCGAAATGCCTCACGGTTGTTGCGCTGTCGGTTGTACAAATCGTAAGGATGGTAAAAACAAGCATCTGCATGCCGAAAGGGAAAACTCCAGTCGAAAAACGAAGAAGACAGGCGTGGGTTCGTACGATCCCTCGGGAGGACTTGAAGACGAAGTCAGAAGAGCAAATATCAAACTCGAATTTGCGGAGAACATTTCATATCTGGAAGGATCCGTTTCTTACTATACAAATAAATATTGTGATTGAAAATAAGTAAAGAAACAGCTCTAAATGTGATACTGTCCTAGTAGAGCAACTGCCAAACCAAAGTTTGAGTTCTGAATGCTTAGCCTTCCTCAAATGTGACGAGTCCATCAGCTTTCTTGTGTCATGATGTTTGAGGTCATAATTTGACTCCAGCCTCGATCTCATTACCGTACAAACAATTCAGCTTTTGTTGAATACAAACTATTCAACCCTACAAACGATTAACCTACGAGGGCTTACCTTTGATTTGATGAAGCAAAACTTGTTTTCCTTCAATAACGGATGGTAAAAGCATTCTTGGACATGTCCACCAACAAAGTAACCGCATGCTTCTAAAGACTTGTATGCCTTCATTGACTCTTTCGTAAATATACTTGGTGTGTCTATGAGGTGGTCAGTCACATCCCTCCAGCCGATGTTTGGCAACTTCGTGATATCACTTGTCCGCTGATCTTCAGCAAGCGTGAACGGATCGGGGAGTTTTTCTCCAGTGCTTAGCGTAAGTTTCGACTCGTAATGCTTTCTGTCTTCCTTGCTTAGACCTTCAACATGTTCTCATTCTCCGTTTAATTTTAAATTTGATATGCTTTCGTCTGTGAGTTTCATGGGTACGCACGTTGTTTCTCGGCGCCATGTTTTGCCACACGTTCTGCGCGCGCATCTTCTTTTCAGCGTAGCTGTACGTCACGCGATAAGGGGTCTATACGAACTAACACCCACCTCAGTTCCAGTGCCTTTTTACGGATAGTAGTGAACTTCACATTACAAGGTGTCTTGTGTGGCTCTGGCTTCACCTTTACAGCTCTGGCCCAACCTTATCTGTATCCAACATGACAATTACTTTGTTTAAAACAAACATTATACCTTCCTCTGTGAGACTGTCAACGTAGAATAACTGGTCTACTGTACAGCTGTAACCCGGTCAAGTAGAGTTACATTTGTAGGCTGTATATATAGACCTTTATCACAATTCAGTCCCAGGGAGCTTTACCACCACATTACACTCCAACAAGTAAAATAAGATGTGCCAATGTATGACACCCCTTATCCTTCGATGAGAATTTTACAGAAAAAAACTAATCAGGAAAAAAGGGACAAACACC